>NC_069132.1:54298570-54348570 GCF_026914265.1 Mya arenaria | reverse complement strand
GAAAGTCATCGATTTAATGATATACAACGGTCAAGCGAAAATTGACATAATCTCGACTATCATCTGATTCTATACCGTTCAATGCTCTGTATTGATAGACTGGTACCCTCTTTCTATTTAATCCAAAAAGAGACCAGTATTAGCTAACCCCGGTGAGCGTCGCGCACTCGAAATGTCTTGAGAATACGTAAACCGAATCAAGCTTGCGGTTTTAGTAGTAAACAACCAAGAAAGTTGATTTTAAGAACGTTATGGTTATCCTTTGTTTAGAATATTGGTATTTCTTTTATCAAAACGATTATCAATGTTGAATAAAATAACTTCAAAAGTTGAGTTGAGTTGAGTTGGGTACCTGTGCTTTTTTGGACAAAATTTGCATATGCCCCGTGACACTTAATTTTCGATACAATGTTTGATTTTTAACTATTCATTGCATGGCATTTCGCACTTTTTTTAAATACAACATGTTTTTGGTATTTATTGTTCAAATACTATTATTGTAAACTAATAACCATATGCCGTGTACATGAAGTTTACCTGTATAACGTTATTTTTTTTTTAGAAAGGAACTTAGGGTACCAGTCTACTGTTTTGACCTCATTGACCCTGATCAGATCAGCTGAATGATTCATCACTACTTCCGGATGCGGATGACGTGAATTTTATACGTGTTTTATTGATAAAAGGCCGCCATGGAAGGATAACCACCATTGTACGGATTATATTCATCTTATCGTGGTAGCATGTAGAGTTTGACACGTAAAATTACATGCAATACAAGTTCGTTTGATCCCGACCAAATCATGTAATTCCAATTCTGCAAAATGGATATAAGAAATATTAAACATGTGCATACTTATTCTTGAAGTTTTTTTTCTAAATGAAACCAAATGTAGGGATATGTGTATAGCACCTGGCTTATAAATAATATTTGTATGGCTGTTTACTTGTGCAAAGAAAAGTCTTCGGAAACATTTTCAGTGTAAGTACATATTCACTTTTTTCACTTATTTTGTTGAAAGAGCGATATAAATTTGTGGAATATTTAAGAAAAGGTATTCGGTAAAATAATTTACATGTGTAACTTTTGAGTTTTTATTTAACATAACCGTGTTGAATATTGTGGAGTTAGAATTGAAGAATATTTATATGAGATTTGTATGAATCAGTCGACCTGTTGCGTTTAGGGAACAAAATGAAATTCATTTTTTTTAAAGAGTTCCCTATCACGCATTGTTGTGGCATAGAAAAGTATGACAGGGTTTTCAAAGAGCTGGCTACCTGCTAAAATGACTGCTTCAAAGAGAATTCAATAAACATCAAGTGAAGCCAGTGCTTTAATTTGAGACAAACAAAACAAAACAAAACAGTACATGTTCAGAAACTGTGAGCAATGTGAGAATACCTTTAACATACAAAATTCATCAATTTTCATTGCGATTTTGATGCTAGAAATCACAAAAATCGCTGACTTGAATTATCCCTGTCATATTTTAAACTCATTATCATCATCAATATACACTGCATCATTTGATTGGAATCATTTTACACATATGAACAAATGTATTTTTTAATAAGCATAATATATCCTTTATGTGACCTTACAATAAAATTTGATGATTATTAAATGTAAACTGACTTTTCTTGCACTTAAATGTGAAAAAGTTAGTGTGCTTTGGATTGAACACTAAGGGATACACATTTCGAAGTATGAATGAATCGCAAAATATCATCAAAATTATACACACAAATGTTCTTTGAAAAAAAAAAGTTTTTTCCTATTTTAAGACTATTGAAAATTCAACATTTACTATATACGGTTACATGAAATGATGAATATATTTCGAGGATTATAAGTATCTTCCATGGCCGAGAGTGTAAGATAGGTTCATTCCGACCCGAGCGTAGGGTGTTTTGCGGAAACTCGGTAAACCGAGTTTCCGCAAAACACCCTGCGTGAGGGTCGGGATAAAATTATATTACACGAGCGGCTATGGTAGATGCTTTTTCTCCCACCTCAGTTAAACAAAATTAAGTAAAAATGTATTTTTTGCTGGAACTCTTTTGTGCTTAGTGAAAATAATTGCTTATGGATATGCGATAGCACGTGGTTGTCATGGATATGCGCGCAGTGATCCAGTTAATGATTATAGTCAAATCGGTCTTTTTAAATAGTTCTAGTGAAGCATTATTTCTTGAATGGTGCGTGAAAACTGTTTGATGGTGACATTTGAAGCGAGAAATAATTAATTAGCGTTCTAAATATTACCATAAGACAATATTTCCTTGATGCTACTGACGACAGTCTTTTACAAGGGAGGTAATCATAATGTGGTGACCGTTAAAAAGGAGTTCCATACGGGCATTTTATCTTCGCCCGTGGGCAGGATAAGAATATCTAGCATGGTTAAATTATTGGATCTACTTATCTGAGGTGGGAGAGAAGATATTCTACTATTCTAAAGGTAACTCGGCTTCGCTTATTTTCCTTAAATTTCTCTCAGTGATAAGGAATTCATTTTTTAATGCAATTGTTTTAGAATATGTGTATAAAGGAAACAATGCATTATTTAACTACTGTTGATCAGTGCAGATTGTGGGATGTCATGGTGGATTTCAATTCACTGATAAGCCCTGCCAAATTTAAACACTGATTGGTCATTTGGGTATCAATCGGCTGGCTTCGCTGGCAGGCCTTGTCTTAATGACAATTTACAATGTAGTTATGCCTATGGTAGGCATGGTAAGCATGAATCTTCATTTCAACTAGTACTATCATTGATGAATGTTTACAAAATCATTGAATAATTAATTTGAACAACAAGCGAAATGTTCGTTTGAACATAAAAAACATCTTTTCTCAGAATATGTGAATTATTCAGAAAGAGACCATTTATGGGCTTGGGTAAATAATGAGAAAATTGTTAAAAATACTGTATTTTTATTTATTTGTTTGCCAAGAAAATGTTGAAATCTCATATCTAAGCCTATAGCGATCAAACTTGATTGCTTTGTTATTGCAATATGTTTTATTCATTGCAATATTTATGTAAAACATTATTATGTTGACTAAAGTTTGTAAATAAGAACTAATGGTTAAGGTAATGTGAATATGTTCTTGTATGTTTTAAAATCCCTTTTGGTATGGTATAAAGGGTTTTATGCTTCAGTCTTGTTCAGTTTAGCTCTTGAAGATTTTCAAAGTAACTGGACGACAAGTCCAGCTGTCTAGAAAGAAATTCAAATTGCAAACTTGACAATGGTTTATATCATTAGTTAACATAACATATTAATGATATTGGGTTTAAAGGGGCTGTACACCAGATTGGCACCAAAAACGTTTTTAACAAATCTCATGACAATTATTTCATAAAATGTTATACTTTTGATATTAGAATGTAAAAAAAAAGTCGGAGACTGGGTTCAAACCGGGGAATTAGTGTTGTATCCACTGTGCTAAGAAGGCTTACCCTTAACAATTGCAATATATTAGGTATATACCTAACTTGATATTATCACGTGATTACATCGACTAGCCAATCACGCATAAGGAATGAATTTTACTAGGTAGACATAACTAGTAATCTTATTTAATGGAAAAATACCAAAATATTGCGAAAAATAAATAAATTGTAAACTATGTGGTACTTCAGTTAGTAAGTTTCAATGCATTGTTCACATCGATACCAAGTTTATGTCAGTTTTCGACATTTATTTTTTCGCTATTTCATCAAACAGAGTACAGCCCCTTTGAAGAACATGGAACGTTTAGATTTATTGTAAATTAATGCACTTAATTGAACATAATTTATATCAGGTAGTTCTCATTGATATAACACATGACCTAAAGTATATGTTGATATAAGATTAAAGGCTTGGATGGAGTCTGGGCATGTTCATACATTGTACTTTCCAATGCAAGAACTGTTTGTTTATTATTAAGTAAATGAAGTAATTTCCACACCCAGGAACTGTAGTTAGGCTTTTCAAGTTCAGTTGACATCATGACTTGTGTTCAAATTGCTGCAATTAAAGGCACATCTAGATATCAGAATGATTCAAACACTGTTTTAGCAACCTAATATGAATTACTGTTGCGAAACTATTTAAAGTTTTTTAGATCTACAAGGACGGGTGAAAAGTATGTATTGCAACGCATGGTACATATTGCTTGCCTGGGAATTAAATAAATGCTTGGCACTCCAAATGCTACAGTACTATTTAATTTGGAGTGCCAGAAAAGAAAGCTACTTGACTCTACTTTTAACGTCTTCTTTCTGTATGACACATTGGACCAGGGGGATCATGAACCTACAACCTTTTGCAACTAATGAGGTAGGGAGCTATCAGGACAGTTACAGAGGACAATACAAGAATGGCCAACCCTCTGTATTTATTGAGCCATCTGATGCACACAAATTAAGACGGAGAAAAAAAATCTTCATTTTTCCAAACTACTTCCTTAGCAAAATCTGCAAAAATCCAAGAGAGTCGAATACGTCATTCCGGATCAAAACGCAGTACTAATAATCCTTTTATTATATACATTACTTGTTAGATCACTTAAAAGCCACGTGATTTCATAATAAATGTCATTTTTCGGACGCACTCTTTGGTTAAATGACGTCATATTAACATTATGCAACGATACTTGTTATGAAATGACGTCACAAGAGTGGAATACGGCAGTTTTGCACTGGAGATGAATACGGACTACTGTATTTTGCGATAGTCTGTATTGCGTGTGAATTTATGATGGGTATATAAGTTATAACAAAGAGTATTATTATGTTTGGTATTCCATTCTCACTAGCAGTGTGATTTACTTCTGACACCATGTTATGAAATTTGATGGTCAGTGTATTTAAAGACAATGCAATGCTTCATACGTTAATAACGACAACATCTCATGATAGTAAACAGTCACGCTTTCTATGTATTAATGTCTCCACCAATAATAAGAATAACATAAGACAGTAGGCAGAGCCTATACTATTCATCAGCAGCCATAAGTTACCATAGTATCATTTTATTAGAATGCAATATACAAACGAAAACTAAGAGGGAGAAAATAATGATATAATGATGAACACTATCATTAAGAGGCCCTTTACATATTTTTATTAAACAAACTTGAGTGTCAGTTTAATTAAGGCATGGCCTCATTCAGCACACTTAGTGCTTTAATGCATGCATGTGTTTTAGATAGGTAAAACTATTGCAATAACATTATAAATCATAATTCACACTGTTTGGAAATAAAGAAATATGTGTACTTTGGTTATCATACGTCAGCCACGTAAAATAATTGGTATAAGTCTGATTTTACGACATTGAAAATATCAAAAGAACTTTGACTTTATCTGATTTAACCCTTTATCCCTCCCACATATCGAGATTTTTCACATTTTTAAACTAGCTTATTCAACGGTGACCCCTTGTGGTGTGAGCCGATTTTTTTCAATGCGTAGAACATAGTTGTCAACATTCCCCTAAATGAAGCCCTAGTCCATCAGTGCTTTCAGCACTTTGATTTATTATATGCCTATCAATTTACCGTATTATGCTATGTTGAGTGCAGCTAGGAACTACTTTCGCGTCGCAAAAACTAGCATGTAAAACCGGTCAAGCTAAAGCTATGTAAAATTACCTATTTTGTCCTTTGACCAAAAAACCAATTAATCCTACTCCAAAATATAACTTACGCCAGTAGCATGTAAATATTCAAGAGCATGGTTTTAAAAAATGAAGATAAGCACAAAGCAGAGAATATATCCGATCTATCTAGCAACTAGTTGTTTGCCAATTCCAAGATCATGAATTGTATCATTAGCATGAACATGAGCAGCTCCTAAAACCAAAAAGACGTCGAAATCGCCTCTTCGATAGTAAAATATTTTTTTGCATTTTCAACCAAACTGACCTGAACCCAATAATCATACTTTTACAGTTGAAACAAGTAAGTAATTTGATTATTTTTGCGGCATGTACAATGCCAACATAATTACAATATATCTAACCAGTCAGACAATTTATGCATATATATTTGCATTATCAAATACAAATTGAAAACAAAACGTACACACATCATGTCAATGCTTAAAGCTGCACTCTTACAGATTTACCGTTTCTACAACTTTTGTTTATTGATTTGTTTTTGAATGAGCAAATTTTTGCGTAAATATCTTCAAACAAGTGATTAATGACTGCTGACAAAAGATCAGATCGCAGATTTTCATATTTCTATTTAAAAATTAATGTTTTTTGGCTAAATGCGTTACAAACGGTTTAAAAAACGGTTTCCATGCATTTTCCCATAAATTGGCTCGTTCCAAGGCAAAAACACAAACAAAAAAAACTTGTGTGAGAGTGCAGCTTTAAGCAAGTTGATACTAACGGATACAAACGGACAGTATAAACAGTTTTCGAGGATATAAACAAATACACTTTTTTTTGTAATTTACAAGCTTGTTACTAGCTCTGAATGTATTTCATAAAAGTAAAATAAGCGTAAATCATTTTAATGTGTTCGAAATGTATCTAAGAATTTTTTATACAGTTGGCAAACTTTGAACAGCGGCGTTGATAATATTTCTGATGTCACTGTTGTCAAATATGTGACATTAGTGTTTTTTAAGTTTTTTTAATATTTTAAATATTTAACATACTTATGGTGCAGTTATGGCATATACGTCTGAATGTTGTGATATTTTATGTAACTGGTGACATAGACAACATAAACGTTTTTTGAGGGTGCTACACGTGTCCAATCACATCTTAGAACCGAATAGAACCCATATATTAATGTCACCAAAGCCTTATGAAAATGAGCATCAGTGATTGACCACCATGTATTCTGCACTGGAACTGTATCAATATCAAGTTTCAAAAAAGCATTTAAAGATGCACTTTTACTCCCAAATAAGATCAACCACAATTCATTCAGTTATTTTAATATGTCAAAAAGGATGAATAATTGTCAAAAACAATGGTTCTTATGAGGAATACCGAATTTAATTTGAAAGAAATGTGCATAAAACAAGGAGGCAATAGAAGATCACAGCAAATCTTTTAGCACTCACCAATCATTTAATGTTTTTGCGTTTTCACCTTTTAAATACACGGTTACTATCTTGTTATCAGTTATTGATATTTTCCGTAAATGCATAATTTGGTAAGTAGTAAAACGTTTATCACTCAAAATTTATGCTTGTAAGTGTATGTATTGATTTTTATTTTTTATTTCTTCAACTGTGTTAACATTTCGAATACTGACTGACTTTAAATTCATTCAGATACAAATATATAGAGGATATTTGTTTTTTTCAGTGTAAGATCGTATTTTATTTCACGAGTGTCATAAAAAAACATATTTTCACGAGTGGCGAAGCCACGAGTGAAAATATAGTTTTTTTATGATCACGAGTGAAATTAAATACGATCTTACACTGAAATAAACAAATTTTCTGTTTCTTTTATGCTTATTTTCGGAGTTTTATTTGTTTTTTATTTATTTCTGAATTACCCCCTTTTTGAAAAGGGTGGGCTTTACGCCGCTACCCGTGGGGCGCCCCTCATGCATAATTATAGCTGTCAACTTTTCTACTTTCGGTTTGGTGAGAAATAGTTCTCTGCTATTCATTTTTATAGCTTAATATTCGCATTTTGTACATTCATTTTGTTCGTTTTTTAACGTACCCTTGCTGTCTTCAAAGTCAAAGTAAGTGTTTAAGACGACAGCGGCCCCCTTGGCTATTGCCAAATGTTCAAACTTTCATAATGTAAAATAAAAATGGGGATTTTCGGGCTAAATTTTGCAATATCAACCCTCACAATCTAAACAACACTTAATTTCAAAGTAAATAGCCTTATGTTCCGTTGAACGTCGACGTTGTTGTTTATAATGAACTTACTAGCATATTTAAACATATATATACTGACTAATAATGATAATAATAATAATAATAATAATGATAAAATATAATAATAATAATAATAATAATAATAATAATAATAATAATAATAATAATAATAATAATAATAGTTATAACAATAATAATAATAATAATAATAATAATAATAATAATAATAATAATAATAATAATTGTATAGATATTAAACAATACCATTGCGATCGTAAATTGTACTGCAATTTGCCAAAAAATATTTGTGTATAACAGTTGTAATGTTTTGACAAAAAATCACATATATAACTCAGAAAAATAAGATGATAAAGTCGCAATTAGTTTTGTCGATTTAACTTATCGGTTTTTTAGCACTACAGATAGTCCATCGCACCCAGAACGGTGATACGCTGTTTGGAGTAACTTCCCGTGCCGTCCAGTACCTGCCAATACTTTTGCTGCTGCTTTTGTTAATGCCTTTGCAATGATATAAATGTCATATGTCTGCAGGTAGTTCTTCTCATTCTTGAGCATGTTAAGGTTATAATGAGCTTCTTGCAATAGCATTATCTGCAGCTTCTGTGGTAGAGCGACGACTGTTTGAAGCAGGGCTCCAAGGGCGGCAACATCTGCTTCCGCGTTGTGAGCATTGAAGTCAATTTTCAACACATTTTGCACGATAGCAGATAATTTGTAACTTGATCGTCCAAGAAAGGATTGCTTTGCATAGCTTTAAACTGTCCGAAAAACAATAAATATGAGAATGGCTTACACTATAACGCAGGAAGCTATTTATTAATACTCTAGTGTCAAAAGCTGCATTGCGGGCTATCAGGACGGGGTTGTTATTTTTTTTCAACCACTCAGAAAATGAAGACAGGCCAGTAAACACGTCCGTATACCCAACCGGTGTCATGTAATAAAACATTTAATCTCCATGTATTGCAATTCCGGTAAGCGATGTGATGGTGTCGGAATACGGCCACCGGCGGGTCTGATGTATGCCGAAAACGTGTCGCCGGTATCCAAATGCTTAGCCGACAGCTGAATTATGTCACTGTCCTGTGCTGGAATTACACACAAAATTATTAAACGGGCATAAAATTACCTAGTTATAAGGACTATATATCTATATATATACTACGCTGACTGAAGGACACGTTAATGTTATTTGTTTCTGGAAAATTGTACGAAATGTTGAAAATTTTGGTACCTAATCCCGTGGTCTCAATTTCGAAAACTATGAGAGTATCCGGTTGCGGGGCAGACACGGACGGCCTCATACTCGGAAGAAGAAGTGGCGGTGAGATTTCAACTATGTCGTCTGGTGTGATGTCGTCTGCTGAATTGATTGCGGTTTCATATGTTTTCCCCTCGTGTAATTCAGCAGACGTGTCATTGCGAATCCGCTGTTCCTGTAATCAAAGTAAAACATAAAACCACACATTTTCTAGTATATACCCTTGAGGCATTCCGATAGGTAAAAGTGGCACACATGGCGCACGTGCGTTTGTCAATCCAACGCTCGTCTACTTTTACCATATGTAAAAGGGCAAAATTGTTAAGGGATCAATTCGCTAGATTTATAAATATATATGTATAGTAATACATTAATAAACATCAATTTGTTACAGCAATATCACGGGATTTGAAATACTATAGGAAATATCTTAATTTGTAAGGGACGTATATGGTCATGTCTTTGTGATGAATTAACTGTATAAACATATTTACCTTTAGCTCGATACGACGCCTTTTCTGTTTAACAGTCCTGTGTTGTGTAGCGTTAAACATGCGTTTCTTATCTAACTCCTGGCAACGTTTCATTGTGATATGTCCTTGTGATAAACTGTAGGCATCGTTCACCTGAGAGCAAATCACCGCCTTCACCACCACCATTCTCCTCCTCCTCCTCCTCCTCCTCATCATCAACATCATCATCATCATCATCATCATCATCATCATCATCACCACCACCACCATCATCATCATCATCATCATCATCATCATCATCATCATCATCATCATCATCATCATCATCATCACCATCACCATCATCATCATCATCATCATCGTCATCATCATCATCATCATCATCATCATCATCATCATCGTCATCGTCATCATCATCATTATAATCATCATCATCGTCATTGTATAGGATATAGCAATATTCTTTTTACATTTGTTTTATAAATATGTAAGTATGAGGTCGTAGTTGTTTACAAAAACAAACCTTTAATATATAAGCGTGTCCATCAGTCTTTTGTGCTACTGTCACCGAAACACGAATACCAAGGCTCTCAGACTCGGAGTAATGGGACCCTTTAGCCGCTTTTCTTGATATCATCATGTTCATGTTCTCGTTTGAATTCGTTGTTGAAAGTGTTGCCAGCTTTTCCGTCATTTTTGCGTTGGTGTTGGGATCTATCACCTTTTCAATGTCCTCTCTTACGGCCTGATCCGTAAGGTTTTTCCCGCGCGGCAAGCTCGAATGACGGTTATTTGCGTCCCCAGCACGGCACCACTTCCGGTCACAGCCGCCATGTTCCCCGTAGCTGTGTGGAACAATGGCGGTAAGGTTTCTTTTTATGCCGTCTGGATCACCTTGGTTTTGGGATACAGCGTAAGAAAAGCACTTCTTTACAAATGAAATGGTTTCATTGCCTATTTTGTTGTTGTTTGATTTTATTTTGTAAAGGCAATTGGTCATGTTTGTCACAACATGGTTGTTATCACTATTTTTTCGAAGGGACGGGAAAAGGCATCGTTTCACTCGATGTATAAGTTGACGTGTCGTCGTCCATTGTAAATGCATTTACCTCGAGGACTTTTCTTTTCAAATCCTGAAGGCATTTTAGTGTCAGGAATGGCTCCATTGCTTTTGAAGAGCCCGTCCAGTTCTTCCCGCATTTGTGCTTCGATGCTGGAACTTTTCTTCTGATTGGATTCTTGCAAAATCTGCAATTTTTTAGCAACGCCAAAGCTCAAACATTTTTTTGAAGATTTGCCGACAATTGTCACGTGCCCTGATGAAAAGAAGAATATATGCATTTAAGACGTTTACAGAAAAAGTATGAATTGAATAATTCGATTCATCAAAATATATTTAAGAATGAAATTGTATTTTTACACAATTTTGCAAAGTATCAAAATATTTTTTTACGGACACTGAAGATCATCTAACTTTTCGGCTATATCTTTATGAATATGGGGGGTCAGACATGCATGTGCGTTACAGGGCAGGGGCGGTTCCAGGATGCGCCGTAAGAGGGGGCGTAAGTTAAGAAGCGTAAACTTTTGACTTGTGTCTTTCCCTAAGAACCGAAATTTATTTGGTTTAAAGATTTAGCGGGGTGGGAGGATACTCCCCCTAGAAATTTAACAATATCTAGTCCGAAAAGCTGCATTTTGGGCGTACTATTATTTTATTTATTCTATATTGAAATAAAAGTAAACTTGGACGAGTTTAAGGGGATGGGGGTGCGCCCCCCCTCCCGGATCTGCTTGTGCAAGGTGTTTTGTTTTAAACTCATTTTGAAGAGCATACTGCGCTTATTGCAATCTTACAAGATGAAAAGTAACTGGAATCCTATTTATCGGACAAGCTGTTGTTACTGTGACCAGTTCCTCGTTTCTGCGAGTCGCCATCCGCCGAAACTTCTACCCACTGTTCATCTGTTTCCCTACAATTCCATTATTTACAACATTTAAGTACAGTAAGAAAGATATTTCCGGCGGAGGATAAAGCGTAGACATTAATTTGTCATGTGGAGACTCCGTTGTTTCAAACTGTATGTATTCAGGAGAAAGATGTCAACAAATAGTCACAAGCATTTCCTTGTATAACTAAGCTACTAGTTTAATTATATCCCTCATTGGAATGCATTTACTTGAATTAAGTACAGTTGTGTTTTATACCATAACTTAAAAATAGTTCATTTGAAATGTATGAATAGTTACTCAGAATTTCGAATTTCTTCTTCCACTGCACGTGAACATGACTGCTCGGCAACTGCCTCAATGCTCTTGCCGATTTCTCACTCCCTGTTCTTGAGTGTCGCCTTATTTACAAGGGAAAGGTTCATGTAGGCAATAATATTATTCATTTGTTGTTCCCCTACGCCAGCGTTGATCATGGCTGAAAGAATTGAAGCCTTTCAATAAAAAATATACAACCTATTTGAGGTTAATTAGGGATTTTTGAGGGGTAACATTCATTGAGATTATATTAATATTTATGCATACTGAAAACTGCAGCAAACTATTACTTAGCTTTATTTTTGTAAGTTTCGAAAGAAAAACTTACCTGCAGCTAACTTTGTATTTACATCTAAGCATCGAGTTCCGGTTTTGTGATCACTAGCCTTGTGTCGTTTTCCAGTCGGCACTATGTTGTCAGCCAGACATGACATGCATTTTATATGAAGAATACTCCCAAGACCGTATTTAGTTTCTGATGTAATGTTAGTAAGCGACAACTGCAAAAATTACATCTTGTTTTCTTACGTTACATCGTGCTTTCTTACTTGTACATCTCGGATTCTTACTTTTACATTTTGCATTATGACATGCACACAATGCATTCTGGCTTGCACATCTTGCATTATGACTTGCACATTTTGCTTTAAATTGCATGAATCGTTCGTTATATGACTATCTTCAAATTTGTCTACGTTGAAGTTATATGTTTGATGCTAAAATCAGTTCAGTTTAATTGTAATGATCTTAAACTGTCTACATTTAATGTGTACAAAAATAGGAAACCTATGTTAATCGATTATACATGTATAAATAATACATGGAAGCACGCACTTTGTCAAATACAACAAGGCAGGTTGCAAACTACACTCTTTTTTACGACAGAGGGCGCAAGTTCGGAAACATGTACGGAACCATACGGAAATTACCAAAAATATACGAGTATCCGGAATATCGATCACAATAGTTATGTCCCTTATTTGCAATTTAGCCATAATCTTATTTGTTACGGTTGATGTCATGTGGTTGATTTTTTTATCATCTGATCATTTGTTATAAATAAACAACATCTGCTATTCATATACACCAAAAGGCAGTTGCAGATTTATTCTTTTTTGGTAAGTGATAAAGAATTGTCAGTGTTTGATTAAAGGCGACAGGCGTCTGATGTACATGATCGTGTACATTGCCGTCTCGCCTAACACACATAGTGGCTTGATGACAGGAGTTCATATTAGTCCATCTAGCCATAATAAATAAGTTCAACTAGCCAAAATTATATTTTCAGCATACTTCAACATGTATATCATCAATATAATGCATTGCCATAAACTTTAACAGTGATAAAATGAGATTTGACAAAATTAAAAAGTACACTATACTGTAAGTATAATGAAGTGAGGAATGCTCGCCCAGCGAAAATGTAAACAAAGACCAATTCTCTTTCAAAATTATAACTTCCTTGTAAGCTATTAGCAAAATACCTGGCTCCTAGATGCAGTGGCCCTAAATGTACATGATAACACCAGTATCCTTGTCGAGAAAAACAGTCAACGACGAAAATCCTTCAGATAGCGAATTATCACAAATACTCGCCATACATTTTCTGTCAAAATGACGTCGAACCCCGCTCGCCTTCATCGATTAGTGAAAGCGACCAAAGGACAGGAACCACATATATACATGTATGTAAATCAAGAAACACACAACACTTTTACATAGTCTATCGGTGCCTTACCTGGGGTCAAATAATCAACCCGTCATATACTTTGCATTTTCTCAAATTAGAACACTGTTTATATTATGAATATTAGGTTATGAAGAAGTTATAATTTTGAACAAGAATTGGTCTTTGTTTATGGCAATGCATTATATTGATGATATACAAATGTACATGTTGAAGTATGTTTAAAATATAATTTTGGCTAGTTGAACTTATTTATTATGGCTAGATGGACTAATATGAACTCCTGTCATCAAGCCACTGTGCTAACACAGTAACAGTTTTACGAGACGTTAGACAGTTAAAGCTAAACGTATTCTGTTTTTAATATGCCACTAGTGGTTTAAAGATGGCATCCAACCCCTCTGCCAACATAATAATTCATATTTAAAGTAGTTCTTAGGAAGGAGCGCACGCTGTTCCCCTATGTGTCACCCTCTGTAATTGCAAATCCTGTATGCCTATGTGGCGGATCAAGGAAACATTGAAATAAAAAGTAACTAAGCCGATTTCAGGGCAGGCGCACACTGGTTGCATTTTGCGCTTAGATTTCCCATTTTGTTGAATTTCACATGCTAAAATTAGGCTAGGCTTCTTTCCAAAATTTGTTGAAAAAGCCCTGTATCATATAAATGTGCAGAGCTCTCTTGTTTTCGTCTTGTTCAGTGTAATATCGTTATTATTTAAATGTGTTCAAGATTGGTAATGTTTTCTTGTCTTTAGGAAATAGTGGCTGTCCAAAGATTTTTATGTATAAAAATCCTACATCATGTATAAAAATCCTCCATGTTTGCTGTTATGTATGTACATACTGAACAACTACAGTAATGTTTTTTTATCAGGAAAATGAGTAACCAGTTAAGGGCTTCAGAGCTTTTGCGGCAGGCAGCAAATCTTTTGGTTTCGGAAAATTCATCAACTACTTGTTCTGAATCACAATCAACTCCATCAGTGACAACAGCAACATCTATTGGTTCGACTACATCCAACAGAAACCACTCTGCAGAGCTTCGTGCTGCCACTAGGGCACTGTTTGCCCCTTACAACAGAGGGACCCGCAGGCGAGGAAATGCAACAGGGCCACCAGTAACATATTGGACTCATAGATTTTGTCTATTGTCAAATGTTTGCAGGTAAATTAAAAAATATTGTAAATAGATATATATATATAAACATATTGACAGCCAATGTATATGATATGTATACAGATTATGTGTATGTCTTATACACCCAAGGATATAGCCATACTCTTTACCACACATCACATTTGATGTATGGTTCAATGTTTAACTTCTGTGTCTGTTTTTCTGCAAAGAATGTATGAAGTGCCATATAATTTGTGTCGCTCACCAGGTATCAATGGAGTTATGAAGAAATAATTTATACTTTATCCATGATGTTCAATAAAACAAGTTATTTAAGTTGCCAAAGAGTTTATGCTCATCTAAGTCACAAATGAGATAATGCCGCATGATTCATCCATACTCAAGGCTCACACTGTGAATTTATTACTATTTTAATGTGTTTCCCTTTTTTAATGGACACTACAAAAACAACAACAAATAAACATTGAACAGTTCTCTTTTGTACTCCTGATTTCCTGTTTTATGCTATTGGTGTGAAAAGGATTTCTCCTGTATGGAAATATTTGTAGCGTACATGTACAATGTATCGTCATATTTTGACAACATTTGAATAAGAAAGTAAGTCAGAAAAGCAAAAATAACCTGCAAAAGAAGAAATTTAAGAAAAATTCACAAAAAGTCTTTTTCATATTTTTAAAGGATACAGTTCCTTCACGGGAAGAAAAAGCCCTGCTGTTTCAGGCAGGTGTTGGTGAGAAGAAATTGACCATCATCAAAACATACAATGCAGATTTGTTTAAACAAAAGCTAGAGGAGGCATTTCCACCCATTATCAATTGTGGTGGATTTGAATTACTAAGAACTTGTGGGAACTCCAAATACACGTTGCAGCCATTGCCAATTCCCCCAGGAGGGTATACCACAAAATATCTTTGTGATGAAAGTTCTCTAGGACAGGCAGTTTGCTACATCAGGCCAATACAGAAAGACCTTGATATAAATCTATGCTCCTCACAGGTATAATTGAAATAAGGATATTGATTTCTTTGATTGCCTCTTATAAGGTTTAGCTTTTGTTTTATTTCAGTTATTTCTAGATACTGTATCACAGTAAGATAATACTCATGTGCTCAAAGCTCCGAACTTTAGAAATGTTTATTGTGTCACTAGTTTTGGTTTAAACAGCTCAAAGTAGCATTGCATTTTTATAAACACCATAGTCTTCGTTTTTACTCAGCATCCTATATGGAAATTATTATCATCTTTTAAAGCAGAGAGTCTAATTGACATGTATGTAATTTTTCAAATCTGCATAAATTTATTAGCACTATTTAGGAAAGAATAATTATCGAAGTTGCATAGTAAGTGTATGCATGTATAAATGTATTAAGAATTTTGAAACAGGTTGATACTGATGATCAAACAACAGAGATGTGTTTGAGGTGTGGCAAAAGTATTCCTCTTCAACGTCTTCGCCTCCATATTGATGCTTGTGGGACTGATGAGGTACCTCACTAGTAATTACTCGTATCTATCAAAAGTTAGATTTTGATTAAAGACCAACCCATTCCATGCTACAGAATTCATATCATTCCATCCATTTTAATGAACTCTTCATATTTCATATAAACTTAAGGTCTAGGCATTTGTTGATAACAAGGAATCTTTAAGATTTTATTGGGTGGTACATGTGTAGGTAGAGAACTAGTTGGAGTGAGCTTAAATCTTTATTTTAAGGGGGGAAACTTACTTTGTGCTTAACTCTTACCATTGGTAAAAGCAATTATTGACCATTCAATTCACAAAATTAAATATGCAATAGCAAAGGTCTGTATATTTTGTATGTGGATATGACATCATGTTTGCATAAAGAAAACTGAGCCAGAGTTTGTATATATGTTTCTGCTGTATATTCAAAAAAGACAAACTTTTCAATTCATGCAAGTGAGATTAATTACCATAATATGTTGTTATCAATTAAATGTGTGCAAATTGTAAACTTCAGGTAGATGCACCCAGTGCAAAGATGAGCCAGGGACAGATTCCAGTCTGCAAATTTGCATGTGTAATTATTTTGTTTGTTTATTTACAAGTTACACATTGCCAATAATTATTAAAGTTTGAAAACTCCTTCTCAGCAGTAGGAAAGAAATTGTTAAGATCTAAAAAAAAATCAGTTATGAATCTGAAAACAAATTTTATAAAATAGTTGAAATGTTTTAAAGCCAAATTAATTTTTGAAGGATATTCAATTTATAGATTGATCAGCAAATTTATCTTATTATATGGCTTGGTTTGTGTAATATACAACTTTGTATTATAATCCAATATGAATTGATTTCTTTATATCTGATAAGAGTTTTTTTATTGAAAGGCTAATAAATATTTCAATTGTTACCACACTTTCATTTTATCAATACCTCAAACTACTCCTCATACAAATATGCTATTATTCAGTTGTTTTTTCACATTCTGTGATAGACCTAGTTTAGCTAAAATTACAGTTGTGTTATTTAAAGGCAATGGATACATGCAAACCATCAGAACAGTAATTTTCTTTTTTAAGTTTATGAGTTACAAGTTTTATAAGTGTTCTGCCAAGATTGAAAATATAATAATTGAATAATTCATTATAGTATGTAATTCAAATTTGTCTCATCATGTACACAAGAAAAGGACCTTTGTTGCACTCCCAGAACATACCAAAATAACAAACATTCAAAGGGGATTGTACAAGATAAAGAGGTAATCAACCTTGTTGCCAGGTTAAAGGTCAAAAAGCTTCATTGAACTCTGTCAAATTCCACTCTATGTTTATTTACAGTGATACTGAAAAATATTAAAGTATTTTTTTTTGTCAAACATCTTGAACATCACATAGCAAGGGCATCTGTGCCTGTGACACGTTTCATTTTATTAATGAATCTGAATAATATCATGTTTGAGTCTTTGAAAAATTATTTCAGTGTCTTGAAATGTTGGCAGAACACACAATTTATCAGTTACTATTTGTGGCTTTTTAAGAATATATTGAAGAATATATTGTCTGCATATCTTGCACCCCCTTCCCCCAGACTTCCTGTTCATTCAGCTGTTGCATGTTTTTCTGTTGCACCAAATAGTATCAGTGTAAAGTAATGAAGAACATTTCCAAACATATAGGTTTTGCAGTTTTTTTCAAGTATTTCATGTGGATGTCATTTCCACTTAAAATCAAGTTCTGGTTAAAATCTGCACAATGTCATTTTTATACACCCATAAAACGGTTTATGACATAAAGCGGTATATTGGTGTACAGCAATGAGTTTGTGGTTTGGTCAGTCTACTTGTTCTGTGGAATTTCCATACAATAACTACTTAATAGGTCAGCAGCTTATGATGTTTTCCTTCATTTAATATATCAAAATAAATAATTACTGACAAAGTTTTTATTTCAAAAAAACTTTGCTACATGTATATACCATTAAATTCATTGTAATGTAATATGAAATCATTAAAATCTACTAAACCAAAAAAACAACATACCTAGGTTAAATGATTTCAGTATTGAATGACAATTCACTAATATTCTTTATATGTAGCAGTACAGAGCTGTGTCCTATATGCCATGATGAGTTCCCTGTCAGCACCATAGAAGAGCATGCTGCAAGTTGTTGTGAGAACCAGCTGTCTAATCCCACCCTTGCTAGGTAAGTGTTTTTGGTAGCCCAAATAATGTTATCACTCAATTTTAGTTCATTGGCTGGATGATTTGGTATTCATGGTTGTTTGTTAAAATGAAATTGTAACAATTTATTCAAAAGACATAATTAAACATATGACAAATTATATACAGTCAGCATAATATAATACATTGATAAAACGCAGAAACCAATACATGTAAAAAGCTGTGGTCAAGTCCATAAGCATAACGTTACCGTCTGTAGATTTAATAAGGTGACAATAACTGTTTTTGTCGAACCTGCTTGTGGTAAGCTCGACATAGCTTTGACAATGGCGGCTCCGTGTATGTGCATGTGTGCTTCTGTCTGAACTGGGGTGTATCTTGACCATGCATTATAAAATTGTTAAACATATCCAGAGTATGTTATATCTGTATATCATTACATGGAATAAGGAAGTGAAAATCAGGCCAAAATTATTTGTTTGTTGTATCCAAAGTTTTATTATAACCGGAGTTATTATTTTAGGAGTTTACTTTATACTACCAAAAATGCTGTCATCCAGTTTAGGACCTTGTATAGCTTTGTTTTACATCTACAATTTGTTCCCTGTCTTGAGTATTTATAAGAAATATTTGTTTTTAAGGACTCGTGATGCAGTATTGGATGCCATAGCAGCGAAGGTTGGAGACAGTAATGAAAACTGGCTAATCAATGTTGTGAGGAGAAATTTCTTTAAAACAACATTTGAAGAACTATCGGATGCTTTGACAATTGACTGGGAAAAACCTATAAAAATTCCATTTATAGGAGAAGAAGGCTTAGATGCAGGTGGCTTAACCAGGGAGTTTTTCAGCTTGTTGTTTAGGAACAATGACCTTTTTGAAAATGGGTCATTCAGATTAGATTCAGGCCTACTTGAAAAGAAGACCTATGAAACAATGGGAAGAGCTACTGCACGTGCCATCCTCGCAGGACACCCAGGCCCAAAATGTTTTAATCCATTGCTGGCCAGGTTCATTTGTACTGGTGAAGAACCAGATCTAGCAGATATACCAGATGAATATGTTGGAAGGCCTGATGTGTTAGCAGCCATACAAGAGGTATGTTTAGACTTTCGTTAACGAATTGAAGTTTACTTTACCTCCTTTCAAAGTAATTTTTCTCTGTAAATACAACATAAAAGACACAGCCCATTGTTAGATTTGAAAAAATATATGCAAGTTTTTTCCTTACAACTTTTAAAATCATTTCAGATACCAACTTCAAACTTCATACATATTGTATGATTTATGGTCCTTTGTAACCTATCTGAACTTGGAAAGATTTAAAAGGAATTGAATGAAACTTAAATTACCAATATAGTAATGACAATATGGCCTAATTAATGTACAAGAACCACAACTCTATTACCTGTTGTCACGAAATAGCCTCCATTGATTTGAAAGAAAATGCTAAAGCATGTTATACTGAATAAAATGTTTTGGATGAAGTTTCATTCATCATTATGATAATGACAGTGGAATTATATAAAAACCATAACACTGTGACCAGTGCTATCAATTAGTCTCCAGTGTAAACATGTACAAATTGTAAGAAACTTTATGATATATTTGAATCAAACATATACATGTATGTTGATCATCTCCCTTTGCTCAATCTTCTTATACCGTTTGGTTAGTGTATTTAACAACTTTGTATATAGTCTAAAACAAATTAAAATATGACTCCCTCTCTCAAAAGGGTATAATCCCCATTTATGATTGGTAATTATTTTGCAGATCTCAACAGACAGTACGGGATCTGGAGACCTTGTTCAAAGACATGGTGATCTGCTGGAGCAGGCGGGCTTTAGAAAAGTTTTGTCATCATCAACTACCAGTGAAGCTGTACATGCTCTGAAACGGCACTTCACCTTTTATCATGTGATTGGACCACTTCTTCAATTCAGACAAGGCATGGGTTTACTTAATGTTTGAAAATACTTGTTTGAAATCAATATTTTTAGTCAATGCATTTCTCCATCTTGATTGCATACATGTTTTAAAGGATCGGACAATATCAATGTTTAATTTGAAAAAGATAGGTTGTCAGCAGTTTGAATTACTTCGGTATCAGTTTGTCTGCAAAGTTTAAGGGCTCATTTACGATGTATTAGAAAATTAAACGCTGTGACAATTAAAGGTACTATTAAAGTTCTGAAGCCATTTATTTAAGAATTTAAATAGATTTTAAAGAAAAATGTTAAACATGGTTTCAATACTGGGAAGCTGGTTGTGTTTGGAATGAGTTAGGAGCCTTGTCTCAGAAATTTGATACTATGGAAACTTCATATAGGGAATTTAACTGGCAAGAATGTGAATATGTATTTAGTATTTGCATTTAGTAATTATATTCTAAATTGGAAAGTGAAAAAGATTGTCACAGTTTCCTATATTTTTGTTTTAATGTATACAGTGGCCTTGAAAATCAATGTTTTTTTTTTGGGGGGGGGGGTTTAAAGAAAAGAATCAAGCCATTGTGATCATTTCTTGTCAATGTCATGCAAAAGGTTGGACATTATAAACTAAAGAACGTCCAATATTTGAATGGAGTAAGGTATATATGTCACAAGACTCAATGGTATGGATGATTGTATTCAGTATTGATACCGAGTACTTTTGGAAAAAAAACCTATGTATTGTGTTGTAAATACATGAATATGATTTCAAATGATTTCAGTAAGGAAACAATTTGTTATTAGTATTTTTAAAGTTTCAAACATGCAGGTCAAGTATATAGTGAGACACATAGTATGCACACATTGCCAGTGTCATTTTGCCTTATATAGCAAGGAACATCACTCCCATATAAAACATTATTGATAGGTGCACCCGTTTTATTTAAAGATTAATATGAAATAAGATTTGTCAAAATTAAACCTTTTTTAAAACTTCTAAAGCATACATTTCACTGGATGTTGATATGTATTCACCATAACCGAATGTGATCTTTTTTCTCTTTTACTTCAAATCAAGCAGATGGAAGCAAATTGGTATACATTTTAATTTCAGGTAACGTCTAAAGACATTGAAAAGTATAATTTTTTATATGTTCCTAAATCATTCTTTGCAGGTTTGAAACTTCTTGGTGTTCAAACTGCCATCCAGGGACATGCTGAGGAGAGTATAAAGTTCTTTACCACATCTCCAGTTAGTGCGTCGGATGTACAAAGTTTCTTCAAACCGACTTACACACCAGATAGCGAATTGAAGCCAAGGGAAGAAATGATCATGTATAACTTTGGGAAATTCTTAAAGAAAGCGGAACGTATGTACTTAAAAAAATTTAATATGTTATTCATGTCTGCATGTGAGCATCTTTATATGCACTTCAAATTTAACAGAACCCCCAGGGCTGTCCCTAATTTTTAGGGCCAGTATAAGGTCCCATTCACCTAGCCAAGGAATGTACCTATTTCCCCAAATTTGGTCAAAATTCCCCTCCATTATCCCAAAATGTTTAACCTTTGAAAAAATGATTACAAGTCAAATGGCAAAAAAAATCATTGATTATTGACACTTCGTTGTGTAATGTTTTTGGATTCATGAATTTAATTTACATCAATTGCATTAAATAGAGTAAATTTGTTTGTTTCAGTTAAAAATGTTCGATATATTTCACCAAGTCAACAATTATTAATTATTTATTAATTTAAGTCTGCAAAAATGTTCCAAACTGTTATTCTTTCTGCACCTGTGAGGATATACATCTCTTCCCTGATTCTAAAATAAATAGAAGAAAAAAACCAACCTTATTTCCTTTCAACTGCATAACAAAAATTGAGTTGGGCCACTGCATTTTTTTTAACAATCGCCTCACATACAAATTGATCTTTTGAGTATTGATGAGACAACAATAGGACAAGCCAATCTTTGAACTAGCATTATAGTCTGTCATTGGTACTTTTTTCTTGATAAAACCTATATATTACTGGTGAACTGGTCATTGTATGTATGTTGGGAAAATAGTAAGGATATGATTATCTAACCTTACCTACCATCTATTTTTTAACAATATGGGCAATATACTCCATTCAGGTAGAAATTATTATTCTGTTCAAGCCCGTGTTTCGTTTTTCAGGCGGAACACTGTCCACACCATGGATTGATATTTACGATGGAGTTAAGACACAGGTGGTGATTAACACTGGACATGTTCTTCAGGCTCTCATAGGATGTGAAACACTTCCACGAAATATAGAATGTGGATTGGTTGAATTTAGCCACACATCGAATAATTTAACAACTGTCAACACATGTGCACCTTCAATTATGTTCTCACAGACTGCTCGTATTCAGGAGTACGAGACTTTTGAAAAGCACTTTTTGAGCCTTATTGTTGATGCTGTTGGTTTTGGAATTGCGTAATGTTGTATGACCAAAGTAAAGAGATCTTTAAAGAATAGAACAAAGTTCATTTGCTAGCCATGTTTTTACCATACTATGTCATTTTGCCAAAGATGGCTAGATTTGAACAGATTTTGTAAAAATGTTCCTTAGATTACCACCCCAAGATAGCTCAAATGATTTGGGTTAAAAAAAACAACAGTCTTCATTGGGATGGCCCCATTTTTATGCTTTTTAAAGGAGGGCAGCATATAGTCGCCGCTTTGTACCTTTGCATGTCTGTCTGCCCGTCTGTCATACCCTTTTCGAGTAAATAACTTCGAAACTAGGTATTGGATTAAAATGAAACTTGATAAATAGGTAGATGACAATGTGAGTAAGTGCACTGCACAAGAATCATGCAAATTTATAAAGTTGGTGCTTGTTGAGGCCATATCTTGATATGTACTAAAGGGATTCAAATGAAACTTGGTATAGATGGCAATGACAGGAAGTGCAGTGCACAAGAATATTAATTTTGCCCAGCATATATATTTATTTATCCCTTTAACAATTGCTGTTCTTTTATTTCATTGCTTGAAATATACTTTAAAATTAAATTCTCAAACCTGCCAATATTTTTGCATGTTATTATTTTTTTTCAACTTGTGTATAATGCTGCTACAACAATTCATCTGATACCCAGTGCATTGTATTACAATGTGTGCCGTATCATAGAACAGTTTGGGAGGCATCCATCGCTTTTAGCGATACTCTTGTTTATTATATGTAAACTGTAGAAATTATTTCCATGTAGACTGGACCACATCTTTTATACATTCGAAGATGCTTTACCTAGCTGAGAAATAATCAAGAAATAGATTGCAATGATCTATCTATAGCATTATTTTGAATATGTGGCAAATTGTTTATTGTGAGTGCCTCAGTTTTCTAGAGACAGTTGTTGTTAAGATGATGTTTTCTCTTGTATCTATACCAAGTTGTAATCAAAGACCTTTCATGGCATATTTTAAAAACAAATCAATCATCAATATGGCACATGTAGAACTGCCATTTTATAAATTATACATTTAGAACAAAAACTGATTTTTCAAATTACCACTGAGAGGTCAATATTTTACCATATGGACTGTAATTTGTGTGACAGCCATGAATTTTCACTAATAAAGACATCATTTTTGGACTTCACCTATGACCTTTAAGTAAGGTCAATACAATAAAATTGAGGTTTTCTTTTTTGCCTAATCCTTTTGTAAACATATTTTAAGAATTATTCTAGAATGAATAAGGCTAACAGAGTATTTTTCTGCTCTCATGGAGCAATATGAAACAGTTCTTTCAGATTGCATTGTTCTATGATATATTAAATGTTGTATTTCATAAAAACAATATTTGTATAAATACATCCTTATCCTGTATTTATATGTTATTACAATCTATGTTTTCTTGAACAATGATGCAACTAAATGATATCATGGGTCATGTAATACAGAACTGTTATGCACAATATACATTTTATACATAATGCAGAAAACAAATCTTATCCGAGACATTATGGATATGGATTAGGCTTCTCTCAGCCGTGCTCTTGTTCATGAAACATCATTGTCAGCAAGTGCACTACACAATTTACTTTTAATATAAAAAAACAACACATACATGTACTTATTGTTTTTTATAACTGCATACAAAACATTGCATATAGCCCTCCTTCACTGACAAGGCACATAATTCAAGTGATAAACATTTGTATCCATTATCTAATGAAACAGTTTCACTTTCGCCACAGATGTGGCTGTATTTAAGCATATCTTGTTGTTTGTAATCACCAAGATGATACTGCTTGATCTGATATACGTGGCTTTTGACAAGGCACAACTTAACATATATGATATTTAAAAACTCATCATGTTTGTAATAAATCTTAAACCATGTAAAGTGTTTCTTTGTGTTATGCTGTACTTTTATATAAAAAAAGGCTATTCCGATTTAATTGTCACAGCTATGATGTTGTTGTGCAAAATGGTTAACATAAAAAGTTAGGACCTGGCTATTATGCTTAACTATTCAGCTGACACCCTGGCCTTACCCAAGTCTAAAGTGGAAAGTGCCTAGATAAGTTGGATAAAGTCAGACAAAAGTTATTTATTAACTTGGTCAATTTTAAATGTGAGGAAAACATAACATTTGACAATCCAATCGCAAGTTTTTTCTGCTTTGTTTGAAATTTAAATTAAACACAAATGACAATGAGAGGTTAGTGAGACTTGCATTCAAAACACCATTCAAATATGGTTAATTATTTCCATTCATTGCACAACATGCCAAACAATCGGTCCAATTTTCAGCTCTTATTGTTTACATTGACTAAAAGTAATCAATGTTACCATAGAAAAATATCGTATATGAAATATGAAGACCACTGGCCTGTTAAACAGTAAAAATAAAACAAAAGCTGGACAACCCATAGTGCATGCAATATCGCAATATCATACAATCAATCATCACTATACTGTCCACATGAATTTGTACTGTAGTGATATCTTATTCATTTATGTATACCAAGAATGCAAAACTTCCAACTTAAGAGTACTTGTTTTCGTAGTTAATACAAATGTCCCTTTGTTTTTGCAAAACTTGTGTGAGCTATCTGTTATTTTTATGAAAACCAATCAAATGGATTCAAAGAGAGAACATACATCCATGTACGTTTGTACTTCGAATGGTGTGTCAACAGGCTGTTAAGTATTGCATTTATCTCAGCCTCAGGATAGTTCACTTCCGGCACTTGTAACAGTTGTGGTACAACTATACTTTCTTCATCATCATTGCAAACAGATTCAGGAATTCCAAAGTCCATGCCATAAACCTCTGATTCCTGAAAAATATACAACCACCTTCGGTGTATTAGAGGTGGATCTAGAGTGATCATTGATATGAACATCTATGATACTGCTTTGACAGTGTATAAGGGGTGTTAAAAACTTCCAATATTGGAGACAGTACGACTCGTATATGCCAAAACGAGTATACATGCAAACTTTCTTTCTTGACATTGAAGAAACAATAACATTTTCAAGCTCTGTCTGTATTTAAAAAAGTAACGCTTTGTCTTAGAAATGAATGCATGATGCAATGTGTGCCTGTAATTTTTTTTATAAAAAATAAAGGGCCATAATTTCCATTAAATGCATAAACATTTCAATGTAATAAATCAAGTGGTTACTGAGATATGGACTTTAATATAGTTGCACTCTAAACTTGAACCAGAATTTTAAGTCGAAAAGTAAAGGGCCATAATTTGCATTAAATGCAAGATAGAATTATCTTACTTGATTATTTTAGTTAGTGTAATGGTTGAGACACCTTGCATAATGTTTAAATGTAATAAATCAATTGGTTACTAGGATATGGACTTTAAAGAAGTGTCACTCAAAACTTTAACCAGTTTCTAAATTAAAAAAATTAAGGGCCATAATTTGCATTACTCAATTTTGGTTTAGCATAGAAACTGTAAAACCACATTACAGCACTTGTAATCATGTAGAATATTGGCGATTAGGTAATCAAATGCACATTAAAAGAAGTGATTCACTAATCTGTGTTTTAATAGGAATGAAGAAGCTTGAGCTTGACAGGCTTTAAATGCATGAAAGAGTTATCTTACTTGCTTTTTTAGTTGGTGTGATAGTTGGGAAGCCTTGAATAAAGTTTAAATGCAATACATCAAGTACTTGGTACACAATAGTGTAATTTGTACTTGCGTGCAAAACCTTAACCAAGGTATGATGCAGACACCAACACCAGTATAGCTCTCCTTATTCTGCGAATAGATGAGCTAAAATTTAATAAATTAGTACCTAGCTATAGTTACCTCAGCAGTAAGCTGAATCTTTGGGTCCAAGAATTGTCCCATAATCCACATTTGCATCGGTGTTTTATTGTGTTCTGTCCGTAGTGGTCGATTGGAAACAGCATGTACAAAACGGTCCACTGAACTTTGAATCCTCTTCAGAAAGACAAGGTGAAGAGAAAGGAGGTTGACCTCGTTGTCTACATCAAGAATTCCATCCTGTTCCATTGTACGGAATAGCTCATAGTAGGTGCAGGTGCATCCCTGCCACAGTTCCCACCCGAACCGCTCAATTCTGAAATCAAAACATATGTAGTTAACCTTCAACAAGAACTTGATAATAAACAATGGCTGACATTGATTAATTGATTAATTTAATCTTTTTCTTTCAAATAAAATTTGGGACATATCATAAATCACTATATAAATGTCCTACTATACACGATTTTGGCAAGTACAGTCTTAAACTTCCATAAAATGTAGCGTGCATGTGTTCTATTGCTAACCACAAAAACATGGGTTAATTCCCTTAAAAGAGTACTTTCTTATGTCCTTTCTTAATAGATGCTAGTACTGTGTTTCCCAAGAAATGGAATTGGGAGAGACTGACCTTAAATTTTAACTGTCTTCACAAATTACATTTTAAACATAATCAAATGCCAAAAGTAAATATATGGATGAAACATCATGGTATGGTCAAATTCATAATAATCATAAGGCGTACAAAATATATGTTTCTTTCCAGTTTCCCGACCTACCTTATTTTTTTGCCTGGACCCTAAACCTTTTATTGCCTTGAGAAATATTTTTTATCATTTGGTTGATTTTTTTCTTTTAAAAGTTAAAAAAGAAGTGTTTTTGGTCTAAACAATTCCAGTGTTGCTCATGCTGATTGTATAGATGTTCATAAGCATATAAGTTGAAGTTTTGGGTAACAGAAAAATCTCAAAAATCAATTTGCCTTATAAAAAGAAAAAGATTAAAAAATTACTACCCACCTACCCTTTTCTTTTTGGGCATGAAACCAGAAACAAACATACATTTTTTTTCGCCTAATGAAAAATGTCTACATAGTGACTCATTTGAGTCTTCGGACCATTTGTATAGTAAATTGGCTCAAAAGATTGTATGATATTACAACTACAATGTAAAAAGTATTAAATGGTGAACATTACTTCTAAAACTCAAACTAATTAAAAGAGGAATATTATTACAAACCGTTGATTATGTACACTTCTGCCAGTAATATGGCTTCTTTTCTCAACACCATGATTCTGAAGCATAAATTCAGCTATTCTGATGTTTTCCATGCCTTTATCTGTCCTGACACGTTCTGGTATGCCATACTGCTGAACACCTATTTGAAAGGAAGCGAAAGCTGTAGCAGCAGTGTTGTCAGCAGCTACTTGTAGGTAGACAGGAAGTCTTGAATAGCCATCAATGCCACCATGAAAGATGAATCTCCATCTGAAATAAAACAAATCACATGCGATGATAATATTAATTCATTTTAACTTAAATTTCATACAATGGTACTTATATCAGACAGGCATGTTAAAAAAACTAATGTTATGAATAAAAATATATGCATGTATGACCGAGTAACTCAGTTTGATTGATAGTTGTCATGAGGTTAAGTGTAATATAAAATATGCAGTGAAAAAGATGTATGACCTGGATAATTATTGGCACTTCGTAACTACTACGCTACTGTATACTTATCTAAAATACTTTGTTTGATAAGAATTGAAATGTATGGATTACAGTTCATACAAAATAACTAAGTAAACTATTTATAGTAACCTTATCAATTTATGGTTAGAGTCCACATGCCATAATGCCATTGGTGCTCGCACAGAGTATGACCGTCTCCTGATCGTGTATGTCCTGCAGAGAACATTGCGAAGCATAACGCCAAGTGGATCAACTTCTCTCATTATTCTGCGAATGCGTGATTCCGTTATTCGAATGCCTACTGACATCAAATGTCCTTTAACTGACTTGTATCCAATGGAAGGAAATTGGGTCACTTTCTGCTGAACTACTGCCACCAGTTCTTCATCACTTATGGAAGAGTATGACTGCCTTATTGAAAGCCCATAGTCTTCCATTCTGTTGCTGACTGTTCTTGTACTGACTGACAGCATATCCGACATTTGCTTTAATGTAAATCCTTTTTCAATAAAATATAAAAGTGTCTCCTCAGGAATGTTATAAGAAGGTCGGCCTTTTGCAGAAGTATACAATAAATTTGGTTTCTTCTGACAGACAGACTCTTCTGATTCAGCACTCATAAGGATATCAAAGGCTTCATTAACTTTATCAAAACTCATATTTACATCTACATGATAGGACAACTGAGTTAGTAATGTCCTTACTGAGTCTATTTCATATTCTATGTTTTCAGTCCGGAAATTGCCAACATTATTAGCGACCTGGATGATTCTGTCTCTAATAGCAGATTTTATATGCGAAAGTTCCGTCTGCTCATGGTTTTCCCTACAACAGAAACAAAACACCAATGACAAAATATAAGGTTAATCAAATGAATTGTTTGTCATAGAAGATATTAATAAACATTTTTTTCTACATTCTTAGTGGTGTTTGTATTGCAAATACTATTGCCTTAAGGTATAAAACTTTTTTGTTTTAAATGAATAAGATCTGTTATACATTTCCAATATCATGAAGGCTACAACTAAAGAAAACTACTAAAAAGGCATCTTCAGCCCAACATGCAATATTCATTTTATAACCATTTCTTGGGACCATTTTTGTACATTTTGTTTTTATGTACTCATCAATAAATATTATGAAATCATTTGTCTTAAAGCTGCACTCTCACAGATTGACAGTTTTGACAATTTTTTTTATTTTTTTCTCAGAATCAGCTGATTTTGGCAGCAGTTCCTTCAATTCAGTTTTAAGCTGACACTGTGAACAAGAACCTGGGGCCGTATTCATAAAGCATCTTAGTGAATAATTTCAACTTAGTGAAAAATGACATTTTTTGACAAGTTGAATTTAAAAAAATCTAACACTGTGTGTACAAATTTAGTTTGAAAATAGGCAAGAAAATGTCCTAATTAATAAAAACACATTAAAAAATGTTGTGGATGGTCACAGGTATTGAAAATAAGCCATGTCAAAAATTAGGAACTTTTCAAGAGGATGAAATATTTTACTAAGAAGTTTTTTTATGGCCCAAACACTTTGAACAACTGTTCTATTTTTATAATTATTTTGTTGATAAAAAAATAATTCTAAAATCATTGATTTGGAAATTTGCAACTTGTCATTGTCAGCTGGAAATATAATTTGACCCACAGAGTTTTAGTAATAAATACAAAAATTGGTTAAATCGTTTTGTTTATATATTTACCTTATTTCCTCCATAGTGGAAATGGAAATTTTAAAACAAAGGGACGTAACTTGGTAAACTGAATCCGAACCGCAAATACGGACTTTACCGAGAATATAACTGTAGCGCCACCTGTTAGCATAATTTGGGTGTCACATATTATTACACCAGATGTCGCGTCGTATTATGCTTGCTGCATTCGGCTTTCGGCTATGCGTCATTCTACCTTATGACATTCGTCATTCAAGCTGAGTAAATAGACCTAAATACAAACAGTTGCAGGTTAAGTTATTGAATTAAAATACCAGATCAACAAATGAATAATAATTGATCGTTAAATAACGATATCAACATACAATTAAGCAAGACGCACACAGCAGAAAGCATAATGTGCATGTAAGAAAGCAACATGTAAAAGTCAGAATGCAAGATGTACAAGACAGAATGCAAGATGCACAAGTTAGAAAGCACGATGTAACGTAAGAAAGCAAGATGTAATTTTTGCGTTAATACCCTTCCATAGAAAATCATATTCCCGTTGCATTTGCTTAATGCTATTTTAACATTTCTTTCTTGGTTATTGGACGGCATACCGTTCTTTTCTGCATTCAATTTTCAAAATATCACAATTTCACGCCAGCATTACAACTACGTACATCAAAACAACGTTGACGTCAGTTGCGTTAAAGCAAGTGTTTCTGAACGCATTGTTTTAAACTGGTTGCTTAATTAGCCCGAAAACATATATTTTATTACATAACACGAAAGGCTAAAAATCAGGCTATAAAATGATAGAACAAAATATAGGAAGTGCCGTGAATTTAAGGAAGTTATTTTCACTTCAAGGCCAGTCGTTGAACGTAAATATACGTGCAGAATTATCTAATGACACTAAGCTTATCTTCTGCACATTAAATAATTGGCACATTTGTTGAAAATGCATATTGTATTGGTTCTATAACTGTAGTAAGGCATCTTTACAGCAATTTCCATAAATTTATAATTACAAACGGCTGTTCAGTAACGCCAAACGTATCAAAAATGTAAAAAAGGGTTATCGTGTAAGATAGCGTCTTTTTGCACTAACCGACAGCGCCGACATAAGTCATTTAAGCAGAAATGAGGAAAACATGCCTGACACATCATTCTGGCCACTTTTCAAAGTATTTGAAAGATATTTTATTTTGAACGTCAATTTTGACGGAGCAACGTATCCCACCACCTTAAAACATTCAGGTTTATCTTTTAGCGCAATAAATTCACTAAATGGTTGTCTTCAGCCGATATCATGTGAACCAAGCTGGTATGAATTCGTTTCCTCCTGCTATTTGGCCATATAAACGAGTATGGGTACCTGGCAGACGGCTCGTGATAACTACACAGCCATGGGCGCGCACCTCGCTGTTATTACCGATGCCTCCGAAAACACGTTTCCATAGAACCACTTCATGTCGCTAAGCATGAGAACGGAAATATTTTGGACGGGTGGAAGCGATCCAGCAGCTGAAGGAACGTGTGTTTGGGAGACAGAAGGGTCGATTAGTATTTCGCCGTTCACTGATGGACAATTGTACAACAATACAGTGTACAACTGTTTGGCCATTACGTCCGTCTCAAGGCGGGTATGATGGAGTCTATATAGCTACTTTTATAATATATGTGAACGTAACTCTGGTTAACAATTTAATACTGAATGAGCATGGACGATTCAAAACACAATACATTTAATAGTTAAGTTGCAGAATGTGTGTTTGACGTTGTTACCTCATTTAATTAATCGTTTACTGGTTGCATATATCAGCATTTTTTGTATCTTTTTTGGACCAGTAATTTGAACAAATAAATAATGTTATTTTTGAAATATTTCATGTACTAAAATTGGTCTGAATTAAATTGAAGTCCACGCAGTTATCTTAAATATCGAAAAAGAAAGCGTTCAATATGGCCCTATGTACATACGGGATCACAAAAAGACATTGTCATGTTAACGGTTAGAAAATGGACAGGAAATAAGACACGCTTTTTACCGAAAATATTGGAAAGTATCACAGTTCAAATTTATTTCGCGTTAAACCGATGAGCTTAGCTTTTTATATGAACAAATATTTTATATAACACAACAATTTTAACAACGGAGTTTTCAACTAGTAATTAAAATACGCAATGTTGTTTACAAAAGGAAACATGTACGTCTTTAAAGAGCAGTAACTTATGTATAGCCTCATATGCATCGTATGATATGTTATGTCGCTTTCTGAAACACCTCTAGGTGAATTATTAGAGACATGTTGATTTAGTAACTTTTAACAACATTCGAATAACCAAAAACAGTTTAAAGAAAATTTGTGAAAATTAATGTTAGATAATCTATATCGAGAGACAATGCATCTATTGTTTTTGTTAATGATGATCGTGAAAAAAAACCGCATCGTCAAAATCTGTAAACACAGAAATAGCCTGTATGTGGCGAACGAATACGATTGATGGTTTAAGGAATTCAAGCAAAGATGATTTTTTCAAAACAACTCGCAGTAATGCAGCTGATGCCTTTCCTGCTATTACTGATAGTGCTCATGCTTAAGACCTTCATTATGCTAAAATGATAATTTCATCCACACCCATTCTTAATGAATGTGTTCAATAAAGAATGTGTTCGAATTGATAACCACCCAAAATTAGGATGCAATAAGCCACATGTACAGAATACTAAAACGGTTGTTGTTAAAATATTTGTATGTGAATGTTCAATAAATAAATATTTTCATTAACACACACATATATATGTTACAACATTAGTTTAAGCATTATATCCATCAGTGAGCAGAGCTCTTACCGTGACAGAAGAAGTGGGCGGATAAATAATAAGGATATTTCTACATAAGCAAGATACTTGTTTAACGCTGCCTATCATGACAACTCAGTTGCATCACCAGCCATACCATTTGTGTTTTACGTATCTACTTCTTCTTGATCAGTTTCTTGCTGTGAGTCCAGTAACCACTACATACCTCTGGTAGTGGGTGCAGTAACCAATTAATACCTCTGATAGTGGGTGCAGTAACAATTTCATACCTCTGATAGTGAGTGCTGTAACGAATTCATACCTCTGGTAGTGAGTGCTGTAACCAATTCATACCTCTGGTAGTGAGTGCTGTAACCAATTCATACCTCTGGTAGTGCGTGCTGTAACCATTTCATACCTCTGGTAGTGAGCGCTGTAACCAATTCATACCTCTGGTAGTGAGCGCTGTAACCAATTCATACCACTTGTAGTGAGTGCTGTAACCATTTCATACCTCTGATAGTGTGTGCAGTAACCAATTCATACCTCTGGTAGTGGGTGCAGTAACCAATTCATACCTCTGATATTGAGTGCTGTAACCAATTCATACCTCTGGTAGTGGGTGCAGTAACCATTTCATGCCTCTGGAAGTGAGTGCAGTAACCAATACATACCTCTGATAGTGGATGCAGTAACCATTTTATACCTCTGGTAGTGGGTGCAGTAACCATTACATACCTCTGGTAGTGGATGCAGTAACCATTACATATCTCTAATAATGGGGGCAGTAACCATTACATACCTCTGATAGTGGGTGCAGTAACCATTACATACCTCTGATAAAGAGTGCTGTAACCATTTCATACCTCTGGAGGTGGGTGCAGTAACCATTTCATGCCTCTGGTAGTGGGTGCAAAAACTAATTCATACCTCTGATAGTGAGTGCTGTATATATTTCATACCTCTGGTAGTGGGTGCAGTAACCAATTCATACCTCTGATATTGAGTAATGTACCATTTCATGCCTCTGGAAGTGGGTGCAGTAACCAATTCATACCTCTGATAGTGGGTGCAGTAACCATTTCATACCTCTGATAGTGAGTGTTGTAACCAATTCATACCTCTGGTAGTGGAAGTAGTAACCATTTCATGCCTCTGGAAGTGGGTGCAGTAATCATTTCATACCTCTGATAGTGGGTGCAGTAACCATTACATACCCCTGATAGTTGGTGCAGTAACCAATTCATACCTCTGATAGTCGGTGCAGTAACCATTTCATGCCTCTGATAGTGGGTGCAGTAACCATTATATTCCTCTGATAGTGAGTGCTGTAAACATTTCATGCCATTGAAAGTGGGTGCAGTAACCGATTCATACCTCTAGAAGTGGGTGCAGTAACCAATTCATACCTCTTATAGTGAGTACAGTAACCAATTCATACCTCTGGTAGTGGGGCAGTAACCATTACATACCTCTGATAGTGAGTCCTGTAACCATTTGATGCCTCTGGAAGTGGGTGCAGTAACCAATTCATACCTCTGGAAGTGGGTGCAGCAACCAATTCATACCTGTGATAGTGGGTGCAGTAACCATTTCATACCTCTGATAGTGAGTGCTGTAACCATTTTATACCTCTCGAAGTGGGTGCAGTAACCATTTCATACCTCTGGAAGTGGGTGCATTAACCAATTCATACCTCTGATAAAGGGTGCAGTAACCAATTCATATCTCTGGTTGTGGGTGCAGTAACCATTACATACCGCTGATAGTGAGTGCTGTAACCATTTGATGCCTCTGGAAGTGGGTGCAGTAACCAATTCATACCTCTGGAAGTGGGAGCAGTAACCAAGTCATACCTCTGATAGTGGATGCAGTAACCAATTCATACCTCTGGTTGTGGGTGCAGTAACCATTACATACCTCTGATAGTGAGTGCTGTAACCATTTGATGCCTCTGGAAGTGGGTGCAGTAACCAATTCATACCTCTGGAAGTGGGTGCAGTAACCAATTCATACCTCTTATAGTGGATGCAGTAACCATTTCCTACCTCTGATAGTGAGTGCTGTAAACATTTCATACCTCTGGTAGTGGGTGCAGTAACCATTTCATACCTCTGATAGTGAGTGCTGTAACCATTACATACCTCTGGTAGTGAGTGCTGTAACCATTTCTTACTTATGGTAGTGGATGTAGTAACCATTTCATACCTCTGGTAGTGGGTGCAGTAACCATTTCATACCTCTGATAGTGGGTGCAGTAACCATTTCATACCTCTGAGAGTGAGTGCAGTAACCAATTCATACCTCTGATAGTGAGTGCTGTAACCATTTCATACCTCTGATAGTGGGTGCAGTAACCATTTGATACCTCTGATAGTGGGTGCAGTTACCAATTTCATACCTCTGGAAGTGGGTGCAGTAACCAATTCATACCTCTGATAGTGGGTGCAGGAACCAATTCATACCTCCGATAGTGAGTGCTGTAACCATTACATTTCTCTGATAGTGAGTGCTGTAACCAATTCATACCTCTGATAGTGGGTGCAGTAACCAATTCATACCTCTGGAAGTGGGTGCTGTAACCAATTCATACCTCTGATAGTGGATGCAGTAACCAATTCATACCTCTGATAGTGGGTGCAGTAACCATTTCATACCTCTTGTTGTGGGTGCAGTAACCATTACATACCTCTGAAAGTGAGTGCTGTAACCATTTGATGCCTCTGGAAGTGGTTGCAGTAACCAATTCATACCTCTGGAAGTGGGTGCAGTAACCAATTCATATCTCTGATAGTGGATGCAGTAACCATTTTATACCTCTGATAGTGAAGGCTGTAACTATTTCATACCTCTGGTAGTGGGTGCAGTACCCATTTCATACCTCTGATAGTGAGTGCTGTAACCATTACATACCTCTGGTAGTAAGTGCTGTAACCATTTCTTACTTATGGTAGTGGGTGCAGTAACCATTTGATACTTCTGATAGTGGGTTCTGTTACCAATTTCATACCTCTGGAAGTGGGTGCAGTAACCAATTCATACCTCTGATAGTGGGTGCAGTAACCAATTCATACCTCCGATAGTGAGTGCTGTAACCATTACATACCTCCGATAGTGAGTGCTGTAACCAATTCATACCTCCGATAGTGATTGCTGTAACCATTTCATGCCTCTGGAAGTGTGTGCAGTAACCAATTCATACCTCTGATAGCGAGTGCTGTAACCATTACATACCTCTGATAGTGAGTGCTGCAACCATTTCATACCTCTGATAGTGAGTGCAGTAACCATTATATACCTTTGATAGTGAGTGCTGTAACCATTTCATTTCTCTGATGGTGAGTGCTGTAACCATTTCATGCCTCTGATAGTGAGTGCTGTAACCATTCCGTGCCTCTGATAGTGGGTGCTGTAACCATTACATACCTCTGATAGTGGGTGCAGCAACCATTACATACCTCTGATAGTGATTGCAGTAACCATTTCATACCTCTGGTAGTTTTTGAAGTTGCCATTACATACTTCTGGAAGTGGGTGAAGTTACCATTTCACACCACTAGCAGTGGGTGTAGAAACACTTTTAAACTTTGGTAGTTGGTACATTATCTATTTCATACCTCAGAAGAAAATACAATAAAGACATATGATATATTTTGTTCATTTTACTATAACTTCTTAAATAAAACTATCAATCGTTATTTTAATTATTAGAATGATTGTAATGTATAATCATTTGTAAACTATGTGCCCCATCACTATTCCTGATCTTGTTCAATATATGACGATGTAAACACATCCATGCTACCATTTTAAGGCATATGTGTTCAAACATCATACTGGGTACTTATTTTTGATATTGATATTTTTTATATTGAGAGGTTCCCTGTGCCATGTTTGGCACTTAAATGATCCATACAAAAGCTCAGACCAAGATTTGTTATTGAAGACAAAATAACTTGTGAATTACGTGTATTTGAAGTCAGATCGGTAAAAGCGTTGTTCAAATTGACAGACAATAAATGATTCATATAACTGATGATATATTCATAAACCCTTTGGTAATCAATAGAGGAAAGTATGTGGAGTATCATCTCGTAAGTGTTATAGAAGTGGTGACGCACACGTACCATCCTATATAAGTAATCGTTTAGATTTTAAACAACCGAACAAGTGCCCCATTATGAAACAAAACACGTTTGCCGGCATGGTCTGAATCACCCTTGAATGAAGTCGGTGGTGAGTATAGGTTATAAGATCAAACCGACTTCAACGTTCACACGTATCAGTTACTCTTGATATAGACACAAGCAATCTTAGCAATATATACAATATTTTGCAATTTAGCAGAGGATATTAAAAATATTTTGCAATTTTCAGGGATGTTTGAACTTTATCATACCATTTTTTTTTAAATTAATTAATCCTTAAATTATTATTCAACTCTTACATGTATATTTATATGATTATACCTATGTCAAGACCCCTTAACTATAAATAACCTGAGTTGAAAATCTATGAACGTAAATCTCATCAATAGTTTATCTATAAATACGCAAATACATGGAATAACTTGATAATAAATTTCCTTTCTGAATTTCAAATTGTTTCGTAATAATTTATTTCCTCACATTGTTACATTTCATTGTTATTTTTAAGAATCTATCATTGTTTGGAGTACCTCTTAGTATTTCCTAGAAGCACTTAGAAGCTCTGAGAGGTTTTTAGTAGGACCGGCTGTAACGGTTTGATATATTAAGCGTTTCAAGTTGTACCATTGTTTGTCCTTCCGTTTTTTTCGTTTGTTTAGCTAATTGTCTATTAATCATCTACTTGCGAAGTGTGTGACTTGGTTTCTGTGAAATTGAAGTACATCAGAGATGAACTTTCACGTGAAATCATTATCAAGACCAAGCTCTGTTATTTTGTACATAAAGTTTTCGTTAGAATATCTTCTTTGCAGTTGAGTCGGTGGCAGAAACCTCGCAGTTTGCACAGTAGCCTGTGTTTTATCATACATAACAAGAACATTAATCGTTTGTGCTTACATTTGTGCTAATTAAAAACACAGGACGAATCCATTTATGCAAATGTGTTTACCCATTGTTTTGGCAAATTGTGAGATCGACCTATTATTATAAATTATTAATTATTCAGTAAAGTCACGCCATTTCGTTTTCACCTAACATAAAAAAATAACTCTATTGTAAGTAACAAGAAAGGTTATAACTTTGAAACCTAATCATAAATGCAACATACGTAAAATGAAAGTAAAGTATAATATACTTATCGTGTATTCATTAGAAGTAAAATAAATTCAATGAAACAAACACACTCATGTACCTTGCCTTTTTATATTTTGGAAACTGATTTACAAATGTACATAACTAACATGGCCATTAACATAACATTATATGACTTCATTTACTGAAATATTCGGTCAGATTATTATATACTTACTGCTGAATTAAATGTAGAGAACCCAATTTTAGCGAGACATTGACAACTGTCTCCGTGAAGTTCAATCGTGTTATAGATCGCATTTTTCACTCCAGAGGTATATGTTTTGAACAAATATTAGTCAAGTATTTTTTACCGAAAATTAAGAAATGAATGGCGAGTGTGTTTTGGGGCATAATGCCTCGGTCAAGCTCGATCATGTTGGAAACCAAGAGTTTAAAAACACGTTTAGATTTAAGTCTTGTGAAGACAATAACTTAAATTGTTATCACCTTTCTAAATCGCCTTTGTAGCCAAGTCTACTACTGACTTTTGCGACCTTTCACATTAAAATATGTATAACAGTTTTCTTGACTATGATGGCCGTTTTTAATAGGCGACGTATCCATTTCCGCGGAATTCTAAATTACAGGTTCATGAATTATGCGGAATAACATGACAGCCGGAAGGAAATCCGACCGGAATGTATTAACCTGATAGAGCATAAATTATTCCTGCCAGGTTTTATTTTGGCTTGATTTGATTACAGCACTCGCAAAACTCGAAATAAACAAAACACCCATTTTCCGACTGAGTATGGTAATCATTAGAGTTAAGTTGGCTGAGTACCAGCAACATGTAGTATGTTATTTAGAGAACAATCCAAGCTCTAGTTCCATAATGGTCATCATTGGGGTAACAACTCGCAAATATGAACCCAAAACCACACAAACCTGATTTCCAGCTGAGTCTGTTACTCACATAAGTAAAGTAGGCGGAATAATACTGACAGGTGCACTAGTGGACACCCTAACCTACATACCCATATAGGTCACCAAGCTTGGAAAATCCTTTGATTCGTTTAAAGCACTCGCAAAAGAGGGCCTAAAACCTCAGAAAATACATTTCCCTGCGGGGTTTGGTTCTTATTAGAATGAAATAGGCGGAGAATCACCTAGTAGGTATTGTAGGAAACCCTACACCTACCAACCTTGATAGGGGTCGGAAGTGTCCTGTCCCCTAAAGTTTCTTCTATTATACTAGCACATGTATTACTGCATACAATGTTAGGGCTGTCACTGCAGGGTACTTCAGGAGGTCCCACCACCAAGGCCATGGTCCCTCTCATTCCTTTCATTCCGGCAAAACCACAGGTGGAAAAGAAACAACAGGTAACTCATTGTGTGCTTCTTATGTTTCTTCTAGTACTAAGATCAAACAGCTCAGATCATTTTCTTATGCAGTCATTATATTTTTTATACCCCCACTTAAAAAAGGGAGGTGTGTGGGGATTTGATATTGTCCGTCCTTCAGTCTGTCAAAATCTTGTCATGCATTTTTCAGAAGGTTTATAGCCAGAGTGATGAAACTTAACAGTAATGATAAGCAGCATGGAGATTTGTATGTGACTGCAACTACTCTCTGCTTTGTTATTCCTCTAACATTTATAAAAATGTTGACAACCAAAGTTGTTAAAAAGTCTAGGAATATTAAATAGCATATGTGCATTTGAGGTAAAGCATGTGACTACCTTTAACTAGAATCAAGTTATTGCGCTTGACTGTTTTCCAAGATGAATATAAAATATGGAATTGTGTCACCCCATCAATCTTTTTTTCATTTATATTCAAAATTTTGGTTATAACTTGCGATCAGAGTATCAAGAACTATAATTCCTTTCAGAAATAATACATTATCGATCACATCAACAACAAATAGAATCATACTGTACTGCAATAGCCATATGGTATTTCAATTTTAACATACTGTTTTGACCGCGTAAAATTGGAACATCGAAGTTAAAAGCAAAATCAACAAGTTCTAGAAATACTCATGATCTCTTCTTTATTAATAATTACCTTTAGTCTTTTGGGAGCATTATGCAGAAAAAAACACAAAATGTTTTACCGTCTCATTTAAAAAAAAGAGTTTGTAATTCCCAACCACCCATTTCAGCCGTGCCTGTAAGTTATAAAATTTTCTTATATTTATGTGTAGAATTGTATTTAATTACTTTTTAATGAAAATACAATTTTTACTTCTGTAAAAATGTTGGCGAATAAAAACAATGAAGAATTGTTTATAAAAAATGTGCTTCTGGCTGAATTCGAAACACTACCTTGAAACCCTCAAACGATTTGTAGTTCTGTGCCTAACAACATAGGCTAAAGCATTAACATTGACGAGTTAGAAGAGGAAGTTTTCATTAGGGGTGTGCTAGCTAAATCCTTTTACAAATGTATAAGGGACTTGAGAAATTTCGAGCAATTAGGGTTTGGATCAAGGTCAAGATTACTGTTATTCAATATTTATATATATATGTTGCATTTTTTAAATTCATATCTGAAGACGTTCGAATTAAACCTTTTTGACAAAACACATGTATGATATGAATGTATATTCGAGATAAAAAAGGTATTGCATTTTTATGCCCCCACTATTTGTTTTGCAACTTGTAATTCATATCAGCTTCACCGGGTAACCGCAGATTATTCAACTGTATGTGTATTTTGTTTATAATATAATGTGACGATGACTTGTTTATTCTTTTGTCTAAATTAATGTCCTGTTAAATGTTTGCATACTTTAAATGTATAAATTAATTATAAAGATATTCAAAGCATTACTACCTGTATGTATGTAGGATATGATGCCTTTAATGTTTAATTTTATTTCCAAGTTTTGCGTTTGACAAATGGCATATTTGGAGATTACATGCAGTCTTAAGTTTGAAAAAATAATCCATGTATGTCTCTTATTACAGCCTGTGATTGGCACCCCTGGTTCTAACGGCCGAACAGAGCAATCCGGAGCGTCCGGCCTCTGACCGCGCCGCAAGACAGTCACTCAAGGGAGATAAACAAGAGGAGAAAAAACCTGAAATCTCAGAAGAAGAACAGAAGAAAATAGAAATGAGACGACAGATTGCAAACAAACTGAAGGCAGAATTGATGGGGAGTAGCAATTGAGATTGGAATGGTTTAATAGGCTGTATATTTAGGCTCGGTTATTGTAAAAGCAAATCATGTTTACTTTATGAAAATACAATGCGGCTTCTGAATACCTCATGGTGTTTCAAGATTGATTGATCCATTTTTAACCTGTGTGTTTTTAGATTTAAAAAGTATAGCTTTTGTGAAGGCAACGTTGGCTTTATTGTCAAGCAAAAGCTCTAACCCTTCGGCATTACTAGAAACACCAAGATATTCAAATAAAACTTGGTATACATGTTGCCAGAGACAATACGCACATGTACAGCAAGGCGCATATCTCTGACTTTAAACACTATGTATCTCTGGCTTCATAAATTATTGAGTTATGCCCCATTGTTTGTCTGATTTATTTTTTGTTAAAATTGAACCTGAGGAGTAAATGAAACCATTTCAAAACTCAAATAAAGCTGACTAACTTCAACTTAATGTATCCGATAACTAGTAATATCAGTCCTCGTCCATCCGTATGTCTATCAACAATTGGTTGAAAGACATGTTCGTGGAAACCATCTGGCCATATTTCGGTAAAACCCCACAGGAAGCTTCCTAGGGCAACGTTCTTCAAAACACAACAATACGCCTCAGTTTGCCAACAACAAAAACAAAATAAAATTTTTCGACTTCCTGTTTTTTTTTTCTTTAAAAGAAAATGTCGTCTGAAACTATTCAGTCAAATTTATTAAAACTTTTGTTTTGGAAGTTTTGTTTGGTGATCATCTTCAAGAATACAAGGCGTCTCGATTGACATACAACAGCAATAGCAAAAAATGGCTGAGTTTCTGTTTAAACTTAAAATCTATCTGATATATTATTTTCTCTAGCTGTATATAATGTACTGAAAATTTACTATTACCATTTTATTTTTCAATAGTTAAAACTTTACTCTAGAAGCAAGGGGAATCACATTGTAGGTCTTTAAAGGAAAATAATTTGGCTAAGATTGAAGAAAATTAATTGATGACGTCGTTCAATCTAGATCTCCTGCAAGACTTTTGTGATGCAAATGAATATTTTCCACCTTTCATATCATATAAAACTTTATTATGTATCTTCTTTGAAAATAAATATTATGGCCTGTCGGGTATATTTGTATATAAATTTCCTTCACATATCAGGTAAGCGAATCAGGGCCATCATGGGACTCTTGTTTATAAATCAGGCTGTGATTTAAGGCTATTTTTAAGCAAATTAACTGTTTGCATTGAGTCTGAGTTAAAAAATTTTTATAAGAACAGTAAAATTACGCGTCTTTCTGGTGCTTCAAGCTACCGAAAATACACCAAGTGTCATAAGGCATTTTAAAGTAGTGCCCGGTGCAAAATTAAGGGCAAAACGGGCAATCGGAAACAAATATTTCTTTCTTAACATGCTTTATTTGCAATCGGAACACCTAGGCCAGATTCCAGCAGAACTGAAGGTTCCCTGAGCTTGCCGGAGATGGCCGAGTTGTTACGATTGTGTTTATTTGATGTCATATCGAGCTACTTGACAGTGTTATTTAAGGAATACCGTTAGGGCCATCGCCGATGAATGAGTTGATCCGAAACGCGATACTCGACAGTACGATGATGAAAACGCGATATCACGAAACTACGATGGTGAAAACGCGATAGTACGAACTATCGCGTTTTCATCATCGTTCTATCGCGTTTTCATCATTGTACTGTCGTGTGTTCATCATCGTACTATCGCGTTTTCATCATCGTACTATCGCGTTTTCACCATCGTACTGTCGCCTTCTGATGCACATGCGCATCGTTAAGAATTTCCCCTCCATGTGACAATTAAAATGTCGGATTCATAGTCCTGTAGGTAAACATTTATTCTGATTCATAAATCTATTGATTTAGATCTTATCAGATCTTTGTCATTAACGGAATCAACTTTGCCGTCTTTTATCTTTGCTGTATAAGTTTGTGTTGTGTAATGTGCATCTTAATTCTAACTATGGCTGGCGAATACTCGTATCATATTAATATATTAAAGTTAAGTTTTGCAGTTTCTGTGCCGTTCCATTTGTAACCAATTCAAGTATACAACAGTTATTTCCCTTAGTTTTAAGTCTTTCATTAATACCATTCTCAAAGTGACATTTTCTTATGTTCAGTGTGTGATTGGTGTGGTTTTGTGTAATAAAGGGATATGTCCCATAGTTGTAAGTTGATCTACGAATATTTGTTATTGATACTCAAAATTATTTATGAATAAACCTAAAGACAATGGCTTATTTTACCCCCATGCATCCTAACATGATGTTTACTGTATGTAATGGTCAACTTTTAATAATTTAATGAAAGTGGACTTTTTTGCATTTCTTGAAAGAACGAGTATGAAACTACAGTAAACCTCTATTACATTTTTGCATTGGTGCAGAATCTTTAACCTGCTTTAACAAAATCTAAAATTTTCAAAATCCTAAGTTTCCAGTAATTCTTGCACTTTTTCATTTAATAATAATGTGCACCACACCACAAGATCAAAGTATCAACTTTATGTATCAACTAATGTTTTCACACCTTAAAATGGCGTAAATGGAACCCCCTAAAATCCTTCCATTTTGTTAGCAGTTTTTGGGACAGTGAAAATAGTGTAACGTAAAGAGGTTGTTCTTAAAAAAAAAAACTAAAGAGAGGGCTGCTGTAAAGGTTGCTGTTCAAAAGAGGGCTAGTGAAAATGCCATCCTATATATTGTTGCATACTTTTTCTCATGATAACACTTAGTCGCAACAGCAACAACAACCATCAGCACCATTGCTTGCAATACTGATCAAAATTATAACACAACATCACTATACCAGGCAAACAGGTCAAGGTACAGTATATGTACCCCAAAGCTTGGATCTATGAACTGATATATGATGTGTTTTGTGGTGTGTTGTATATATATTTAATAGTGATATTTCAATATATTAATTAGGTAAAAAAATAATTAATTTTCTGTGCTGTAAATGAAAATCATAATCTCCTATTCATAATCTCCTCAATCTCATTTAAATCATATCGTGACGTTCACTTCATTTCATTACGTTATGTACATAGCGTAACGTCGTGAAGCGTGTATTGGGGATCTGATTTTAATGAGATTGTAATCTCCTATATTGTGTGAAAGTGATATTTGTGGACAATATCTACATATTTCTACAAATTGAATGTTAATTGGATATATCAACAGCTATCTGCATATGAAAACAATTCACGTTCGTTCAGTTCTGATGACATTTTGGGGGGAATTCAAGTGACCTTATCTAAACTGTTAACTTTGAGTCAGAAAATTCTCATTATTTCCAGATAAATTCTGCTGGAATAATAAATCTGTAAAGAAGATTCAAGTTCTGCTGGGGTGAAAATTATATTAATGCTAGGGTGTTGACCAAATTACTTTAGATTAAATATGTTCTTTTTAAATTCATAAATTTGCTAATTTGTTTTAAAAGAAGACAGCTGTTTCATACTTTATCTAAATGTAACTAAGGGACACAAGTCTTGATATACTAAAGTTTATTAAATGTTCTATCATACTGAATACCATGTTTCATATTATAAAGCTATGCCTGTAGTATTGTATTTCACTTGTTATTCGGACTTCAAACAGTGAACATGTAACCAAAACCTTGTGTCTTTGTACATCTTACAACATCCCATAATGAAGCCCACTATGCAATTCTCCTGTCTGAGGGGAATATTTATTTTCTCAATTAAAATTAGTCTGTTTGTAAATTTATGTTTGTATTTTACTTTTTATAATATGTTGTTACATGTAGTACTGGTAGATCATACTGATTTTTTTGTTTGCCTATCTTAAACTATATTTTCAGATTCTAGCATTGGTGAACTTCTTAGACGTCTCGGGTACTGGAAGTATATTGCTGCATTTGAAGCTCAAAAGGTAGATAATTAAGACTTTTTCTTTAAATTTAAAATGTTTAAATTGTATATTCATTTTTAACTGCCTCTGGTCTGCAGGGGAATGTAAAATTATCTGGTTGATGTCCTGTGATAGGTGGGCACTACCGATAGTTAACTCTGTCTTTTTTATTATTTTTTTTGCTTTTTTATATTCTCTGTCTCTCTCATTGTTTTTCGGTACATTGTTTATATAATTCACATACAACAACTTTATTACTTTTTCATCAAACACATGTCTTCCATGTGCTATATACATGCAGCTTTATCTACTTACTGTAATTCAAAACAACTCCAAAGACATATCCTTAACTACTTGGCAAATGTTGATGAAACTTGGATGTAATTGTTCCTTAGGTGGTCCATATCAATAGCTTATGTAAGATTTTTGTAAGTCCGTGCAGATATCTGGTAGCAGCCAAATGAAAAATTGTTTTTCTGAAGATGCAAAGCATATAATTATATAGTTTTGATGTTTGGCATGTGACGTCATGTGGCTAATTTACCTTTCATGCATATAAAAGTAAATTATAAAAGGTTAACTATGAAAGGTCATATTTTATGGAATACTTTTTTTCCTAAACTGCATGTTATTGTTTCAGTTTTATGTACAATAGGGATCACTACAGGATAATAAAGTTGACTCTCCTAAACACAATTTTATGATCCTCACAGGTCTGTGGTGTATAGCTTTTCATATGAAAGTCAAAATATTGAGTGTTCTCCTGCTCCTTAAACTGGGATATTGTGAAACGGAATATAATTATAATAACACTTTTTGAAATAGATTTGTGAGTTTGTTTATTTTTTATAAAATCTGTATGTAAACCATTTCGCCTAATAATTCCAGAAGTGGTTATATAATGTCACTTGTTATTAAAGCTGCACTCTCACAGATTAACCGTTGTTACAACTCTCATATTTTTTGTTATAGAATGAGCCAACTTTTGCGTAAATGTCTGAAAACCAGTGATACAAGAATGATCAGACTGCAGTTTTCATATTTATGTTCCATAATTGATAGTTTATGGCTAAAGGTGTTACTAACGCTTTAAGAAAAAAACAACAAGTTTTTGGACAGTTATCCAAACATATCAGATCCAAAATAAACAGGATTGTTCTCATATAGCCAATATGGTTTAATATTTATACACCAAAATATACATTAACAAGACGCGGATAGTATCCGCTACAAACACTGACAATTTCATGAAAATAGTATGTATGCTGCAAAAGTTACAGGGGTCTGAACAGGGTCACTAACGCAGACCCGAAGCACGCCGGATACATTGGAATGACGTTAACAGTGTGACGTCATCCTAGTATTTTTCAAAATAATCGCCATCACGCTGGATGCACCGTTGGTGGCGATGAATCTATTGGTGTCAGAATACATCCCTATACCACTCAGAGTCCTATTGTTTGATAATTTGTGACGTCGCCGTGCGGAGATGTGTCAGCGAATCAAAACGATTTCCCTTTAATTGGGTTTTGATTGTCGGGAAGATGGCAAAATCAAAAGGTGCCAAATCTGGGGAATATGGTGGGGGTAAATTGTCTCGAATCCGATTACCCCGATCTCCAAACGTGTCGTTTGTGCAGTATGGGACGATGCATTGTCCATATACAAAATGAAGTTCTCGAGGGGAATCCCCGGCCTCTTTTTCTGCAATGCGTGCACGAGGTCCCGGCGGAGTACCTGTTCAAGTGAAATTAACATTCCGATCCGCTCATGTGATAAGATGTGTGACAAGAAACGATTCGTTATAGGCTAACTACAAAATGACGTTAGATAAAAAATATGTTATCACATACTTTAAAATAACACATAGGTTTTGTTCATTTATTTTTAAGGGGTACATAAAGTGCTAAATATATAGTAATTAATTAGTTTTTACTTCAAACATAAGGAAATATTTGAATAACATAGTCATATTTATATCAAAATTCAAAAATTGAATCAAAAATAATTATTAAGTATAAAAAAAATAATCCTACCTTGCTATAATAATCTGCATTTACGGTCATATGGCTTGGGGCGGCGTGGCTTAAAATCATCCCGTGAATGTCAGCAAACATGATGAACATGTTCTTTCCGCAGCTCTTTGACACCCGGGCCTTCTTGGGAGGTGGGGATCCGCTTCGTTTCCACACGGCCGACTGTGATTTTGTCTCGGGGTCATAAAACCAAAGTCACGTCTCGTCTCGTCTGTCGTTAGTATTCTACTTAAAAATCAGTCTCCCTGCCGCTTGAACATTCGAAGGAAAGTTCTGGAATCACTGACACGGCGTTCTATTTCATGGTCTTTGAACAGGCGGTGAACCCAGCGTGCATGAACCTGCAAGCATTATTTGTTTTAAAATTGAAAATTGTTTGTGAAAATAATAAAAACCGTGTATCAATTCAATTAGTATTATCTAGATCCTTAGACGTCGCACCGTATTTCTTTTTTCTTCCTCTACCCTCATCATCTTCAAGGCTCTCTCTGCCGTCAAGGAAACGCCGGTGCCATTCGAAAACCAAAGTGCGACTGACACTGTTCTTAACACTTTTCGTCTGTATCATCGTTTTGAATGATACTTGTTTATGTTCGCATATAACGTTCAGATGACGTTAAACTTGCATATGACGTCACAAATATTTCAAATGACGTTTTACCGTTTTTTAATATTATCTGAGCTATATATTTTGGAGGTTATTACAGTTCCATTACACATATGTTAATTGCACAGTGTACTGTGACAGGTGCGCGTTACCATGAGAAAAGGGCAATACAAACACATTCTGCAATAACATGAAACGATAGAAAATCCTTAGCGGGTTAAAACGATATATATACTGTTACACTTAACAACTCTATATTGTTATGAGTACACCAGTTCTGTTTATTTTGGATCATCCCTCGTATTCTATTGTGAGTCATATTATATGACTGAACTGAACATTGATACCCCAAAAAATCAAAACCATCAACCTATGCAGCTTTAATCTAATTCTTTGAAATTGAAATGATATTTATAACAGTACTATTGAAGACTTTGACTGACCCAGTGACGTACATTCGGATGTTTTAAAGCTGCACTTTCACAGATACATGAAGACCATTTTAACAACTTTTTTATTTATATTTTTTTTTGGAATGAGCCCATTTTTGCATAAATGCCTGGAAACATAAGTGATACAAGACTGCTGACAAAATTATTATTTTGCATTATTTCTTATTTTTGTTTGAAATTTGATAGTTTCGCTTTACTAACGCTTTTTGTAAAACGCGAAAGTACGATGATGAAAACACGACAGTACGATGATGAAAACGCGAAGTCACGTTATTACGATGGTGAAACCGCGATAGTTTATCGCATTATCATCATCGTACTGTCGTATTATCGCGTTTCGTTATCATACTGTCGTGTTTTCATCATCGTACTTTTGCGTTTTAACCATCGTAGTTTCGTGATTTCGCGTTTTCATCATCGTACTGTCGAGTATCGCGTTTCAGATCAACACATTCATAGGCGATGGCCCTTACTGCATTCCGTAGTTATTAACTCAGAGCTTGTAGTTAAGTGATGACAGGACGTTATAAAGCTATATTTTGTCAGACAAAATGTTTGGCATTGTTAACTCAGAATTGGTGAATTATTAAAACTTTGTTTAAGGAAAGGAGTTTCAAATATTCGAGATTGTAAGTTCAAACATTTGTTTATTTTATCAAAGATTCTTAAACTTTTCTGACATGGATATGAGTATTCTGTGTGCATCACAGGTGATCGTCACATAGCTAGGTCACTAAAATATGGCCCTTTAGTCTTTGATATTGTTTAAAAATTAACAAAAAATAATTAAAATTGATAAAATGACATTTCAATAAATTTCTAAGAGTATAACTTGAAAAAGTTTCATTATATATATATAATATATATATATATATATATATATATATATATATATATATATATATATATATGAAATGGACAACATGTCTTATGGGACTACCCCGATCCCGCCCCCCCCCGCCCCCCTCTTCCAACATTTTAAACCAAACCATTCTTTCGGTTTTTAGGGAGTGGTGCATGTCGAAAGGTGCGCCTTTAAACAGTGTCATAGTTTATTTATAGACTTCTGGGGTTTTCCATGTACATTCCCACTAATAAAGATAAAATCAAAGCGAGGAATTTTTTTATTAATATATAATTCTTGTCGTCGGTGACGGCTGCGTCAGCAACACAATAATAAAGGTATTTTTTTATCAATTGATGATATGATTTGATGAGCTTTATGTCTTGTCCAGAAATCACTTAAGTATTTTTTTATTCGATTATGAGGAAGCCGCTACTGCAAATTTTACACATCCATATTATCAATTGTACGTGAAAAAAGTACGAGTACGTATAAATGGAACTTTTCTATTAATATGCGTATTGGGTTTAAAGTAAATTGCTAATAAACGTTTTATTATTATGGATCACGTATTTATTTTTCCATCTCACGCAGACAAAAACAAGATTAAAACTATTACTTAAAATAAATCAGTCATATACATGCAATATTTCATTAGACAGTTTGAAAGCGAAAGTGAAAATTAATAGGTTATTCTAAGATTTGTTTTATATTACTTGTAGAAACATAATTCGTTTCATGAAATAATTATAACCATTGTTTCTTATTTAAAGATGGAGAACCCGCCCGACTTTTACCGGATCATGTCTCTCCGTCTGTCCAGGGCGTTAAGCGACATTGGCGTCAACAGGTGGATGGTGAGGAGAAGAAGGAGAACTTTCCTCATGTTAGAGGCGAGCCAGACGATCAATGATAAACTACGAGACCTCTTGATGCTACCACTTTCAATTTCGGGAGTCAGTCAGAGGGAACAACTACACCGGGACTAAACTCCGATATTGACATATTAAGCTGCATAAACAACATCA